>NC_083597.1:44721741-44743650 GCF_020882245.1 Rhopalosiphum padi
TTAAAAATGCCGTAAATATCCATATAATTCACTAAAATCCTCCATGTTTCCATGATAATGCCGTAAATATCCTTATATTTTATTAAAATTCCTCCAAATATCCATTAAAATGCCGTAAATATCCATAAAATTCATTAAAATCCTCATATTTCCATTAAAAGCCGTAATAAATATATAGATTTCATTAAAAACAATTAAAACTCCTCCATATTCCCATAATATAACGGTAAATATCCATAACATTCCCTTATAATAATGGTAATTTTTATATAATAGTTAAAATTCCTCCATATTTCCATAAAATAAAGTAAATATCCATATATTTCATTAAATTCCTCCATATTTCAAATAAAATGCCGTAAATATCCATTTAATCCATTAAAATCCTGCATATTTCCATTAAAAGCCATAATTATCCACAAATTTCTTAGAAAAACCCATAAAATTCCTCCATATTTCCATTGAAAGCAGTAAAAATACATATATTTCATTAAAAATAATTAAAATTCCTCCGTATTCCCATTAAATAAGGGTAAATATTTATAAAATAGTTAAAATTCCTCCATATTTCTATTAAAACGCCATAAATATCCTTATATTTCATTATAATCCTCCATAATTCTATTAAAATGCCGTAAATATCCATATAATTCATTAAAATCCTCCATATTTCCATGATAATGCCGTAAATATCCTTATATTTTATTAAAATTCTTCCAAATATCTACTAAAATGCCGTAAATATCCATAAAATTCATTAAAATCCTCCATATTTCCATTAAAAGCCGTAATAAATACATACATTTCATTAAAAAACAATTAAAATTTCTTCATATATCCATTAAAATGCCGTAAATATCCATAAAATTCATTAAAATCCTCCATATTTCCATTAAAAGCCGGAATAAATATATAGATTTCATTATAAACAATTAAAACTCCTCCATATTCCCATAATATAGCGGTAAATATCCATATATCCATAACATTTTTAAAATTCCTCCATATTTCCTTTAAAAAACAGTAAAAATACATATATTTCATTAAAAATAATATAAAATTCCTACGTATTCCCATTAAATAAGGGTAAATATGTATAAAATAGTTAAAATTCCTCCATATTTCCATAAAAAGCCGTAAATATTCAAAAATTTCTGAGAAAAACCTATATAATTCTTCCATATTTCCATCAATAGCTGTAAAACCGTTAAAATTCCTCCATATTTCCATTAAAATGCCGTAAATATCCTTATATTTCATTATAATCCACCATATATCTATTAAAAAGCCGTAAATATTCATATAATTCCCATATTTCCGTTTTAATACGGTAAAAATACAAATATTTCATTAAAAATAATTAAAATACCTCCGTATTCCCATTAAAAGCTGTAAAACAGTTAAAACTCAACCGTATTCCCTTATAATAACGGTAAATATTTATAAAATAGTTAAAATTCCACCATATTTCTATTAAAATGCCGTAAATATCCATATAATTCATTAAAATCCTCCATATTTCCATTAAAATGCCGTAAATATCCATTTATATTTCCATTAAAAGCCGGAATAAATACATACATTTCATTTTTTATTTTAATAATATAAAATTCCTACGTATTCTCATTAAATAAAGGTAAATATTTATAAAATAATTAAAATTCCTCTGTATTCCCATTAAATAAGGGTAAATATTTATAAAATAGTTAAAATTCCTCCGTTTTCCCATTAAATAACAATAAATATTTATAAAATGGTTAAAATTCCTCCATATTTCTATTAAAATGCCGTAAATATCCTTATATTTCATTATATCCTCCATATTTCTATTAAAATGCCGTAAATATCCATATAATTCATTAAAATCCTCCATATTTCCATTAAAATACCGTAAATATCCTTATATTCATTATAATCCTCCATATATCTATTAAAATGCCGTAAATATTCATATAATTCATTAAAATCCTGCATATTTCTATTAAAAAAACGGTAAAAAAAACATATATTTCATTAAAAATAATTAAAATTCCTACGTAATCTCATTAAATAAAGGTAAATATTTATAAAATAGTTAAAATTCCTCCATATTTCCATTAAAAGCCGTAATAAATATATAGATTTCATTAAAAACAATTAAAACTCCTCCATATTCCCATAATATAACGGTAAATATCCATAACATTCCCCTTATAATAATGGTAATTTTTATATAATAGTTAAAATTCCTCCATATTTCCATAAAATAAAGTAAATATCCATATATTTCATTAAATTCCCTCCATATTTCTAATAAAATGCCGTAAATATCCATTTAATCCATTAAAATCCTGCATATTTCCATTAAAAGCCATAATTATCCACAAATTTCTTAGAAAAAACCCATAAAATTCCTCCATATTCCCATTAAATAAGGGTAAATATTTATTAAATAGTTAAAATTCCTCCATATTTCTATTAAAACGCCATAAATATCCTTATATTTCATTATAATCCTCCATAATTCTATTAAAATGCCGTAAATATCCATATAATTCATTAAAATCCCTCCATATTTCCATGATAATGCCGTAAATATCCTTATATTTTATTAAAATTCTTCCAAATATCTACTAAAATGCCGTAAATATCCATAAAATTCATTAAAATCCTCCATATTTCCATTAAAAGCCGTAATAAATACATACATTTCATTAAAAACAATTAAAATTTCTTCATATATCCATTAAAATGCCGTAAATATCCAGAAAATCATTAAAATCCTCCATATTTCCATTAAAAGCCGGAATAAATATATAGATTTCATTATAAACAATTAAAACTCCTCCATATTCCCATAATATAGCGGTAAATATCCATATATCCATAACATTTTAAAAATTCCTCCATATTTCCTTTAAAAAACAGTAAAAATACATATATTTCATTAAAAATAATATAAAATTCCTACGTATTCCCATTAAATAAGGGTAAATTATCTATAAAATAGTTAAAATTCCTCCATATTTCCATAAAAAGCCGTAAATATTCAAAAATTTCTGAGAAAAACCTATATAATTCTTCCATATTTCCATCAATAGCTGTAAAACCGTTAAAATTCCTCCATATTTCCATTAAAATGCCGTAAATATCCTTATATTTCATTATAATCCACCATATATCTATTAAAAAGCCGTAAATATTCATATAATTCCCATATTTCCGTTAAAATACGGTAAAAATACAAATATTTCATTAAAAATAATTAAAATACCTCCGTATTCCCCATTAAAAGCTGTAAAACAGTTAAAACTCAACCGTATTCCCTTATAATAACGGTAAATATTTATAAAATAGTTAAAATTCCACCATATTTCTATTAAAATGCCGTAAATATCCATATAATTCATTAAAATCCTCCATATTTCCATTAAAATGCCGTAAATATCCATATAATTCATTAAAATCCTCTATATTTCAATGATAATGCAGTAAATATCCTTATATTTTATTAAAATTCTTCCAAATATCTACTAAAATGCCGTAAATATCCATAAAATTCATTAAAATCCTCCATATTTCCATTAAAAGCTGTAATAAATATATAAATTTCATTAAAAACAATTAAAACTCCTCCATATTCCCATAATATAGCAGTAAATATCCATAACATTTTTAAAATTCCTCCATATTTCCTTTAAAAAACAGTAAAAATACATATATTTCATTAAAAATAATATAAAATTCCTACGTATTCCCATTAAATAAGGGTAAATATCTATAAAATAGTTAAAATTCCTCCATATTTCCATAAAAAGCCGTAAATATTCAAAAATTTCTGAGAAAAACCTATATAATTCTTCCATATTTCCATCAATAGCTGTAAAACCGTTAAAATTCCTCCATATTTCCATTAAAATGCCGTAAATATCCTTATATTTCATTATAATCCACCATATATCTATTAAAAAGCCGTAAATATTCATATAATTCCCATATTTCCGTTAAAATACGGTAAAAATACAAATATTTCATTAAAAATAATTAAAATACCTCCGTATTCCCATTAAAAGCTGTAAAACAGTTAAAACTCAACCGTATTCCCTTATAATAACAGTAAATATATATACAATAGTTAAAATTCCTCCGTTTTCCCATTAAATAACAATAAATATTTATAAAATGGTTAAAATTCCTCCATATTTCTATTAAAATGCCGTAAAAATCCATATAATTCATTAAAATCCTCCATATTTCCATTAAAATGCCGTAAATATCCTTATATTTCATAAAAATACTCCATATATCCTTCAAAAGCCGTAATAAATACATACATTTCTTTAAAAACAATTAAAAATCCTCCATATTCCCATAATATAGCGGTAAATATCCATAACATTATTAAAATACCTCCATATTTTCATGATAATGCCGTAATAAATCTTTATATTTCATTAAAACCCTCCATTTTTCCATTAAAAGCTGTAAAACAGTTAAAACTCCACCATATTCCCTTTTAATAACGGTAAATATTTATAAAATAGTTAAAATTTCTCCATATTTCCATTAAAATGCAATAAATATCCATAAAATTCATTAAATTCCTTCGTATTCCCATTAAAAGCTGTAAAACCGTTAAAACTCAACCGTATTCCCTTATAATAACGGTAAATATTTATAAAATAGTTAAAATTCCACCATATTTCTATTAAAATGCCGTAAATATCCATATAATTCATTAAAGGATTTTCCATTAAAATGCCGTAAATATCCATATAATTCATTAAAATCCTCCATATTTCAATGATAATGCAGTAAATATCCTTATATTTTATTAAAATTCTTCCAAATATCTACTAAAATGCCGTAAATATCCATAAAATTCATTAAAATCCTCCATATTTCCATTAAAAGCTGTAATAAATATATAAATTTCATTAAAAACAATTAAAACTCCTCCATATTCCCATAATATAGCAGTAAATATCCATAACATTTTTAAAATTTCTCCATATTTCCATTAAAAAACAGTAAAAATACATATATTTCATTAAAAATAATATAAAATTCCTACGTATTCTCATTAAATAAAGGTAAATATTTATAAAATAATTAAAATTCCTCCGTATTCTCATTAAATAAGGGTAAATATTTATAAAATAGTTAAAATTCCTCCATATTTCCATAAAAAGCCGTAAATATTCAAAAATTTCTGAGAAAAATCTATATAATTCTTCCATATTTCCATCAATAGCTGTAAAACCGTTAAAATTCCTCCATATATCCATTAAATTGCCGTAAATATCCATAAAATTCATTAAAATCCTCCATATTTCCATTAAAGCCGGAATAAATACATACATTTCATTAAAAACAATTAAAATTCCTTCATATATCCATTAAAATGCCGTAAATATCCATAAAATTCATTAAAATCCTCCATATTTCCATTAAAAAAAGGTAAAATTACATAAAGTTTATTAAAAACAATTAAAATTCCTCCGTATTCCCATTAAAAGCTGTAAAACCATTAAAAATCAACCGTATTCCCTTATAATAACAGTAAATATTTATAAAATAGTTAAAATTCCTCCATATTTCCATTAAAATGCAATAAATATCCATAAAATTCATTAAATTCCTCCGTATTCCCATTAAAAGCTGTAAAACCGTTAAAAATCAACCGTATTCCCTTATAATAACGGTAAATATTTATATAATAGTTAAAATTCCTCCATATTTCCATTAAAAGCAGTAAAAATACATATATTGCATTAATAATAATTAAAATTCCTCCGTATTTCCATTAAAATGCCGTAAATATCCATAAAATTCATAAAAATCCTCCATATTTCTATTAAAATGCTGTAAATATCCATATAATTCATTAAAATCCTCCATATTTCTATTAAAATGCCGTAAATATCCATAAAATTCATAAAAATCCTCCATATTTCCGTTAAAATACGGTAAAAAATACAAATATTTCATTAAAAATAATTAAAATTCCTCCGTATTCCCATTAAAAGCTATAAAACCGTTAAAACTCAACCGTATTCCTTTATAATAACGGTAAATATTTATATAATAGTTAAAATTCCTCCATATTTCTATTAAAATGCCGTAAATATCCATATAATTCATTAAATTCCTCCATATTTCTATTAAAATGCCGTAAATATCCATATAATTCACTAAAATCCTCCATGTTTCCATGATAATGCCGTAAATATCCTTATATTTTATTAAAATTCCTCCAAATATCCATTAAAATGCCGTAAATATCCATAAAATTCATTAAAATCCTCCATATTTCCATTAAAAGCCGTAATAAATATATAGATTTCATTAAAAACAATTAAAACTCCTCCATATTCCCATAATATAACGGTAAATATCCATAACATTCCCTTATAATAATGGTAATTTTTATATAATAGTTAAAATTCCTCCATATTTCCATAAAATAAAGTAAATATCCATATATTTCATTAAATTCCTCCATATTTCAAATAAAATGCCGTAAATATCCATTTAATCCATTAAAATCCTGCATATTTCCATTAAAAGCCATAATTATCCACAAATTTCTTAGAAAAACCCATAAAATTCCTCCATATTTCCATTGAAAGCAGTAAAAATACATATATTTCATTAAAAATAATTAAAATTCCTCCGTATTCCCATTAAATAAGGGTAAATATTTATAAAATAGTTAAAATTCCTCCATATTTCTATTAAAACGCCATAAATATCCTTATATTTCATTATAATCCTCCATAATTCTATTAAAATGCCGTAAATATCCATATAATTCATTAAAATCCTCCATATTTCCATGATAATGCCGTAAATATCCTTATATTTTATTAAAATTCTTCCAAATATCTACTAAAATGCCGTAAATATCCATAAAATTCATTAAAATCCTCCATATTTCCATTAAAAGCCGTAATAAATACATACATTTCATTAAAAACAATTAAAATTTCTTCATATATCCATTAAAATGCCGTAAATATCCATAAAATTCATTAAAATCCTCCATATTTCCATTAAAAGCCGGAATAAATATATAGATTTCATTATAAACAATTAAAACTCCTCCATATTCCCATAATATAGCGGTAAATATCCATATATCCATAACATTTTTAAAATTCCTCCATATTTCCTTTAAAAAACAGTAAAAATACATATATTTCATTAAAAATAATATAAAATTCCTACGTATTCCCATTAAATAAGGGTAAATATGTATAAAATAGTTAAAATTCCTCCATATTTCCATAAAAAGCCGTAAATATTCAAAAATTTCTGAGAAAAACCTATATAATTCTTCCATATTTCCATCAATAGCTGTAAAACCGTTAAAATTCCTCCATATTTCCATTAAAATGCCGTAAATATCCTTATATTTCATTATAATCCACCATATATCTATTAAAAAGCCGTAAATATTCATATAATTCCCATATTTCCGTTAAAATACGGTAAAAATACAAATATTTCATTAAAAATAATTAAAATACCTCCGTATTCCCATTAAAAGCTGTAAAACAGTTAAAACTCAACCGTATTCCCTTATAATAACGGTAAATATTTATAAAATAGTTAAAATTCCACCATATTTCTATTAAAATGCCGTAAATATCCATATAATTCATTAAAATCCTCCATATTTCCATTAAAATGCCGTAAATATCCATATAATTCATTAAAATCCTCTATATTTCAATGATAATGCAGTAAATATCCTTATATTTTATTAAAATTCTTCCAAATATCTACTAAAATGCCGTAAATATCCATAAAATTCATTAAAATCCTCCATATTTCCATTAAAAGCTGTAATAAATATATAAATTTCATTAAAAACAATTAAAACTCCTCCATATTCCCATAATATAGCAGTAAATATCCATAACATTTTTAAAATTCCTCCATATTTCCATTAAAAAACAGTAAAAATACATATATTTCATTAAAAATAATATAAAATTCCTACGTATTCTCATTAAATAAAGGTAAATATTTATAAAATAATTAAAATTCCTCCGTATTCTCATTAAATAAGGGTAAATATTTATAAAATAGTTAAAATTTCTCCATATTTCCATTAAAATGCAATAAATATCCATAAAATTCATTAAATTCCTTCGTATTCCCATTAAAAGCTGTAAAACCGTTAAAACTCAACCGTATTCCCTTATAATAACGGTAAATATTTATAAAATAGTTAAAATTCCACCATATTTCTATTAAAATCCCGTAAATATCCATAAAATTCATTAAAATCCTCCATATTTCCATTAAAAGCCGGAATAAATACATACATTTCATTAAAAACAATTAAAATTCCTTCATATATCCATTAAAATGCCGTAAATATCCATAAAATTCATTAAAATCCTCCATATTTCCATTAAAAAAAGGTAAAATTACATAAAGTTTATTAAAAACAATTAAAATTCCTCCGTATTCCCATTAAAAGCTGTAAAACCATTAAAAATCAACCGTATTCCCTTATAATTACAGTAAATATTTATAAAATAGTTAAAATTCCTCCATATTTCCATAAAATAAAGTAAATATCCATATATTTCATTAAAGTCCTCCATATTTCTAATAAAATGCCGTAAATATCCATTTAATCCATTAAAATCCTGCATATTTCCATTAAAAGCCATAATTATCCACAAATTTCTTAGAAAAACCCATAAAATTCCTCCATATTTCCATTGAAAGCAGTAAAAATACATATATTTCATTAAAAATAATTAAAATTCCTCCGTATTCCCATTAAATAAGGGTAAATATTTATAAAATAGTTAAAATTCCTCCATATTTCTATTAAAACGCCATAAATATCCTTATATTTCATTATAATCCTCCATAATTCTATTAAAATGCCGTAAATATCCATATAATTCATTAAAATCCTCCATATTTATATGATAATGCCGTAAATATCCTTATATTTTATTAAAATTCTTCCAAATATCTACTAAAATGCCGTAAATATCCATAAAATTCATTAAAATCCTCCATATTTCCATTAAAAGCCGTAATAAATACATACATTTCATTAAAAACAATTAAAATTTCTTCATATATCCATTAAAATGCCATAAATATCCATGAAATTCATTAAGATCCTTCATATATCCATTAAATTGCCGTAAATATCCATAAAATTCATTAAAATTCTCCATATTTCCATTAAAAGCCGGAATAAATACATACATTTCATTTTTTATTTTAATAATATAAAATTCCTACGTATTCTCATTAAATAAAGGTAAATATTTATAAAATAATTAAAATTCCTCTGTATTCCCATTAAATAAGGGTAAATATTTATAAAATAGTTAAAATTCCTCCGTTTTCCCATTAAATAACAATAAATATTTATAAAATGGTTAAAATTCCTCCATATTTCTATTAAAATGCCGTAAATATCCTTATATTTCATTATAATCCTCCATATTTCTATTAAAATGCCGTAAATATCCATATAATTCATTAAAATCCTCCATATTTCCATTAAAATACCGTAAATATCCTTATATTTCATTATAATCCTCCATATATCTATTAAAATGCCGTAAATATTCATATAATTCATTAAAATCCTGCATATTTCTATTAAAAAACGGTAAAAAAACATATATTTCATTAAAAATAATTAAAATTCCTACGTAATCTCATTAAATAAAGGTAAATATTTATAAAATAGTTAAAATTCCTCCATATTTCCATTAAAAGCCGTAATAAATATATAGATTTCATTAAAAACAATTAAAACTCCTCCATATTCCCATAATATAACGGTAAATATCCATAACATTCCCTTATAATAATGGTAATTTTTATATAATAGTTAAAATTCCTCCATATTTCCATAAAATAAAGTAAATATCCATATATTTCATTAAATTCCTCCATATTTCTAATAAAATGCCGTAAATATCCATTTAATCCATTAAAATCCTGCATATTTCCATTAAAAGCCATAATTATCCACAAATTTCTTAGAAAAACCCATAAAATTCCTCCATATTCCCATTAAATAAGGGTAAATATTTATTAAATAGTTAAAATTCCTCCATATTTCTATTAAAACGCCATAAATATCCTTATATTTCATTATAATCCTCCATAATTCTATTAAAATGCCGTAAATATCCATATAATTCATTAAAATCCTCCATATTTCCATGATAATGCCGTAAATATCCTTATATTTTATTAAAATTCTTCCAAATATCTACTAAAATGCCGTAAATATCCATAAAATTCATTAAAATCCTCCATATTTCCATTAAAAGCCGTAATAAATACATACATTTCATTAAAAACAATTAAAATTTCTTCATATATCCATTAAAATGCCGTAAATATCCAGAAAATTCATTAAAATCCTCCATATTTCCATTAAAAGCCGGAATAAATATATAGATTTCATTATAAACAATTAAAACTCCTCCATATTCCCATAATATAGCGGTAAATATCCATATATCCATAACATTTTTAAAATTCCTCCATATTTCCTTTAAAAAACAGTAAAAATACATATATTTCATTAAAAATAATATAAAATTCCTACGTATTCCCATTAAATAAGGGTAAATATCTATAAAATAGTTAAAATTCCTCCATATTTCCATAAAAAGCCGTAAATATTCAAAAATTTCTGAGAAAAACCTATATAATTCTTCCATATTTCCATCAATAGCTGTAAAACCGTTAAAATTCCTCCATATTTCCATTAAAATGCCGTAAATATCCTTATATTTCATTATAATCCACCATATATCTATTAAAAAGCCGTAAATATTCATATAATTCCCATATTTCCGTTAAAATACGGTAAAAATACAAATATTTCATTAAAAATAATTAAAATACCTCCGTATTCCCATTAAAAGCTGTAAAAACAGTTAAAACTCAACCGTATTCCCTTATAATAACGGTAAATATTTATAAAATAGTTAAAATTCCACCATATTTCTATTAAAATGCCGTAAATATCCATATAATTCATTAAAATCCTCCATATTTCCATTAAAATGCCGTAAATATCCATATAATTCATTAAAATCCTCTATATTTCAATGATAATGCAGTAAATATCCTTATATTTTATTAAAATTCTTCCAAATATCTACTAAAATGCCGTAAATATCCATAAAATTCATTAAAATCCTCCATATTTCCATTAAAAGCTGTAATAAATATATAAATTTCATTAAAAACAATTAAAACTCCTCCATATTCCCATAATATAGCAGTAAATATCCATAACATTTTTAAAATTCCTCCATATTTCCATTAAAAAACAGTAAAAATACATATATTTCATTAAAAATAATATAAAATTCCTACGTATTCTCATTAAATAAAGGTAAATATTTATAAAATAATTAAAATTCCTCCGTATTCTCATTAAATAAGGGTAAATATTTATAAAATAGTTAAAATTTCTCCATATTTCCATTAAAATGCAATAAATATCCATAAAATTCATTAAATTCCTTCGTATTCCCATTAAAAGCTGTAAAACCGTTAAAACTCAACCGTATTCCCTTATAATAACGGTAAATATTTATAAAATAGTTAAAATTCCACCATATTTCTATTAAAATCCCGTAAATATCCATAAAATTCATTAAAATCCTCCATATTTCCATTAAAAGCCGGAATAAATACATACATTTCATTAAAAACAATTAAAATTCCTTCATATATCCATTAAAATGCCGTAAATATCCATAAAATTCATTAAAATCCTCCATATTTCCATTAAAAAAAGGTAAAATTACATAAAGTTTATTAAAAACAATTAAAATTCCTCCGTATTCCCATTAAAAGCTGTAAAACCATTAAAAATCAACCGTATTCCCTTATAATAACAGTAAATATTTATAAAATAGTTAAAATTCCTCCATATTTCCATTAAAATGCAATAAATATCCATAAAATTCATTAAATTCGTCCGTATTCCCATTAAAAGCTGTAAAACCGTTAAAAATCAACCGTATTCCCTTATAATAACGGTAAATATTTATATAATAGTTAAAATTCCTCCATATTTCCATTAAAAGCAGTAAAAATACATATATTTCATTAATAATAATTAAAATTCCTCCGTATTTCCATTAAAATGCCGTAAATATCCATAAAATTCATAAAAATCCTCCATATTTCTATTAAAATGCTGTAAATATCCATATAATTCATTAAAATCCTCCATATTTCCGTTAAAATACGGTAAAAATAAAAATATTTCATTAAAAATAATTAAAATTCCTCCGTATTCCCATTAAAAGCTATAAAACCGTTAAAACTCAACCGTATTCCTTTATAATAACGGTAAATATTTATATAATAGTTAAAATTCCTCCATATTTCCATAAAATAAAGTAAATATCCATATAATTCATTAAATTCCTCCATATTTCTATTAAAATGCCGTAAATATCCATATAATTCATTAAAATCCTCCTTATTTCTATTAAAATGCCGTAAATATCCTTATATTTCATTATAATCCTCCATATTTCTATTAAAATGCCGTAAATATCCATATAATTCATTAAAATCCTCCTTATTTCTATTAAAATGCCGTAAATATCCATATAATTCATTAAATTCCTCCATATTTCTATTAAAATGCCGTAAATATCCATATAATTCACTAAAATCCTCCATGTTTCCATGATAATGCCGTAAATATCCTTATATTTTATTAAAATTCCTCCAAATATCCATTAAAATGCCGTAAATATCCATAAAATTCATTAAAATCCTCCATATTTCCATTAAAAGCCGTAATAAATATATAGATTTCATTAAAAACAATTAAAACTCCTCCATATTCCCATAATATAATGGTAAATATCCATAACATTCCCTTATAATAATGGTAATTTTTATATAATAGTTAAAATTCCTCCATATTTCCATAAAATAAAGTAAATATCCATATATTTCATTAAATTCCTCCATATTTCTAATAAAATGCCGTAAATATCCATTTAATCCATTAAAATCCTGCATATTTCCATTAAAAGCCATAATTATCCACAAATTTCTTAGAAAAACCCATAAAATTCCTCCATATTTCCATTGAAAGCAGTAAAAATACATATATTTCATTAAAAATAATTAAAATTCCTCCGTATTCCCATTAAATAAGGGTAAATATTTATAAAATAGTTAAAATTCCTCCATATTTCTATTAAAACGCCATAAATATCCTTATATTTCATTATAATCCTCCATAATTCTATTAAAATGCCGTAAATATCCATATAATTCATTAAAATCCTCCATATTTCCATGATAATGCTGTAAATATCCTTATATTTTATTAAAATTCTTCCAAATATCTACTAAAATGCCGTAAATATCCATAAAATTCATTAAAATCCTCCATATTTCCATTAAAAGCCGTAATAAATACATACATTTCATTAAAAACAATTAAAATTTCTTCATATATCCATTAAAATGCCGTAAATATCCATAAAATTCATTAAAATCCTCCATATTTCCATTAAAAGCCGGAATAAATATATAGATTTCATTATAAACAATTAAAACTCCTCCATATTCCCATAATATAGCGGTAAATATCCATATATCCATAACATTTTTAAAATTCCTCCATATTTCCTTTAAAAAACAGTAAAAATACATATATTTCATTAAAAATAATATAAAATTCCTACGTATTCCCATTAAATAAGGGTAAATATCTATAAAATAGTTAAAATTCCTCCATATTTCCATAAAAAGCCGTAAATATTCAAAAATTTCTGAGAAAAACCTATATAATTCTTCCATATTTCCATCAATAGCTGTAAAACCGTTAAAATTCCTCCATATTTCCATTAAAATGCCGTAAATATCCTTATATTTCATTATAATCCACCATATATCTATTAAAAAGCCGTAAATATTCATATAATTCCCATATTTCCGTTAAAATACGGTAAAAATACAAATATTTCATTAAAAATAATTAAAATACCTCCGTATTCCCATTAAAAGCTGTAAAACAGTTAAAACTCAACCGTATTCCCTTATAATAACAGTAAATATATATACAATAGTTAAAATTCCTCCGTTTTCCCATTAAATAACAATAAATATTTATAAAATGGTTAAAATTCCTCCTTATTTCTATTAAAATGCCGTAAAAATCCATATAATTCATTAAAATCCTCCATATTTCCATTAAAATGCCGTAAATATCCTTATATATCATAAAAATACTCCATATATCCTTCTAAAGCCGTAATAAATACATACATTTCTTTAAAAACAATTAAAAATCCTCCATATTCCCATAATATAGCGGTAAATATCCATAACATTATTAAAATACCTCCATATTTTCATGATAATGCCGTAATAAATCTTTATATTTCATTAAAACCCTCCATTTTTCCATTAAAAGCTGTAAAACAGTTAAAACTCCACCATATTCCCTTTTAATAACGGTAAATATTTATAAAATAGTTAAAATTTCTCCATATTTCCATTAAAATGCAATAAATATCCATAAAATTCATTAAATTCCTTCGTATTCCCATTAAAAGCTGTAAAACCGTTAAAACTCAACCGTATTCCCTTATAATAACGGTAAATATTTATAAAATAGTTAAAATTCCACCATATTTCTATTAAAATGCCGTAAATATCCATATAATTCATTAAAATCCTCCATATTTCCATTAAAATGCCGTAAATATCCATATAATTCATTAAAATCCTCCATATTTCAATGATAATGCAGTAAATATCCTTATATTTTATTAAAATTCTTCCAAATATCTACTAAAATGCCGTAAATATCCATAAAATTCATTAAAATCCTCCATATTTCCATTAAAAGCTGTAATAAATATATAAATTTCATTAAAAACAATTAAAACTCCTCCATATTCCCATAATATAGCAGTAAATATCCATAACATTTTTAAAATTCCTCCATATTTCCATTAAAAAACAGTAAAAATACATATATTTCATTAAAAATAATATAAAATTCCTACGTATTCTCATTAAATAAAGGTAAATATTTATAAAATAATTAAAATTCCTCCGTATTCTCATTAAATAAGGGTAAATATTTATAAAATAGTTAAAATTTCTCCATATTTCCATTAAAATGCAATAAATATCCATAAAATTCATTAAATTCCTTCGTATTCCCATTAAAAGCTGTAAAACCGTTAAAACTCAACCGTATTCCCTTATAATAACGGTAAATATTTATAAAATAGTTAAAATTCCACCATATTTCTATTAAAATGCCGTAAATATCCATAAAATTCATTAAAATCCTCCATATTTCCATTAAAAGCCGGAATAAATACATACATTTCATTAAAAACAATTAAAATTCCTTCATATATCCATTAAAATGCCGTAAATATCCATAAAATTCATTAAAATCCTCCATATTTCCATTAAAAAAAGGTAAAATTACATAAAGTTTATTAAAAACAATTAAAATTCCTCCGTATTCCCATTAAAAGCTGTAAAACCATTAAAAATCAACCGTATTCCCTTATAATAACAGTAAATATTTATAAAATAGTTAAAATTCCTCCATATTTCCATTAAAATGCAATAAATATCCATAAAATTCATTAAATTCCTCCGTATTCCCATTAAAAGCTGTAAAAACCGTTAAAAATCAACCGTATTCCCTTATAATAACGGTAAATATTTATATAATAGTTAAAATTCCTCCATATTTCCATTAAAAGCAGTAAAAATACATATATTTCATTAATAATAATTAAAATTCCTCCGTATTTCCATTAAAATGCCGTAAATATCCATAAAATTCATAAAAATCCTCCATATTTCTATTAAAATGCTGTAAATATCCATATAATTCATTAAAATCCTCCATATTTCTATTAAAATGCCGTAAATATCCATAAAATTCATAAAAATCCTCCATATTTCCGTTAAAATACGGTAAAAATAAAAATATTTCATTAAAAATAATTAAAATTCCTCCGTATTCCCATTAAAAAGCTATAAAACTGTTAAAACTCAACCGTATTCCTTTATAATAACGGTAAATATTTATATAATAGTTAAAATTCCTCCATATTTCCATAAAATAAAGTAAATATCCATATAATTCATTAAATTCCTCCATATTTCTATTAAAATGCCGTAAATATCCATATAATTCATTAAAATCCTCCTTATTTCTATTAAAATGCTGTAAATATCCTTATATTTCATTATAATCCTCCATATTTCTATTAAAATGCCGTAAATATTCATATAATTCATTAAAATCCTCCATATTTCTATTAAAAAACGGTAAAAAAAACATATATTTCATTAAAAATAATTAAAATTCCTACGTAATCTCATTAAATAAAGGTAAATATTTATAAAATAAAATATAAATTTTTAAAATTCCTCCATATTTCCATTAAAAGCCGTAATAAATATATAGATTTCATTAAAAACAATTAAAACTCCTCCATATTCCCATAATATAACGGTAAATATCCATAACATTCCCTTATAATAATGGTAATTTTTATATAATAGTTAAAATTCCTCCATATTTCCATAAAATAAAGTAAATATCCATATATTTCATTAAATTCCTCCATATTTCTAATAAAATGCCGTAAATATCCATTTAATCCATTAAAATCCTGCATATTTCCATTAAAAGCCATAATTATCCACAAATTTCTTAGAAAAACCCATAAAATTCCTCCATATTTCCATTGAAAGCAGTAAAAATACATATATTTCATTAAAAATAATTAAAATTCCTCCGTATTCCCATTAAATAAGGGTAAATATTTATAAAATAGTTAAAATTCCTCCATATTTCCATTAAAAAGCCGTAATAAATAAATAGATTTCATTAAAAACAATTAAAACTCCTCCATATTCCCATAATATAACGGTAAATATCCATAACATTCCCTTATAATAATGGTAATTTTTATATAATTGTTAAAATTCCTCCATATTTCCATAAAATAAAGTAAATATCCATATAATTCATTAAAATCCTCCATATTTCCATGATAATGCCGTAAATATCCTTATATTTTATTAAAATTCTTCCAAATATCTACTAAAATGCCGTAAATATCCATAAAATTCATAAAAATCCTCCATATTTCCATTAAAAGCCGTAATAAATACATACATTTCATTAAAAACAATTAAAATTTCTTCATATATCCATTAAAATGCCGTAAATGTCCATAAAATTCATTAAAATCCTCCATATTTCCATTAAAAGCCGGAATAAATATATAGATTTCATTATAAACAATTAAAACTCCTCCATATTCCCATAATATAGCGGTAAATATCCATAACATTTTTAAAATTCCTCCATATTTCCTTTAAAAAACAGTAAAAATACATATATTTCATTAAAAATAATTAAAATTCCTACGTATTCCCATTAAATAAGGGTAAATATCTATAAAATAGTTAAAATTCCTCCATAATTCCATAAAAAGCCGTAAATATTCAAAAATTTCTGAGAAAAACCTATATAATTCTTCCATATTTCCATCAATAGCTGTAAAACCGTTAAAATTCCTCCATATTTCCATTAAAATGCCATAAATATCCATGAAATTCATTAAGATCCTTCATATTTCCATTAAAAGCCGGAATAAATACATACATTTCATTTTTTATTTTAATAATATAAAATTCCTACGTATTCTCATTAAATAAAGGTAAATATTTATAAAATAATTAAAATTCCTCTGTATTCCCATTAAATAAGGGTAAATATTTATAAAATAGTTAAAATTCCTCCGTTTTCCCATTTAATAACAATAAATATTTATAAAATGGTTAAAATTCTTCCATATTTCTATTAAAATGCCGTAAATATCCTTATATTTCATTATAATCCTCCATATTTCTATTAAAATGCCGTAAATATCCATATAATTCATTAAAATCCTCCATATTTCCATTAAAATACCGTAAATATCCTTATATTTCATTATAATCCTCCATATATCTATTAAAATGCCGTAAATATTCATATAATTCATTAAAATCCTCCATATTTTTATTAAAAAACGGTAAAAAAACATATATTTCATTAAAAATAATTAAAATTCCTACGTAATCTCATTAAATAAAGGTAAATATTTATAAAATAGTTAAAATTCCTCCATATTTCCATTAAGAGCCGTAATAAATATATAGATTTCATTAAAAACAATTAAAACTCTTCCATATTCCCATAATATAGCGGTAAATATCCATAACATTCCCTTATAATAATGGTAATTATTTATATAATAGTTAAAATTCCTCTATATTTCCATAAAATAAAGTAAATATCCATATATTTCATTATATTTCTCCATATTTCTAATAAAATGCCGTAAATATCCATTTAATCCATTAAAATCCTGCATATTTCCATTAAACGCCGTAATTATCCACAAATTTCTTAGAAAAACCCATAAAATTCCTCCATATTTCCATTAAAAGCAGTAAAAATACATATAATTCATTAAAAATAATTAAAATTCCTCCGTATTCCCATTAAATAAGGGTAAATATTTATAAAATAGTTAAAATTCCTCCATATTTCTATTAAAACGCCATAAATATCCTTATATTTCATTATAATCCTCCATAATTCTATTAAAATGCCGTAAATATCCATATATTTCATTAAAAAAAATTAAAATTCCTCCCTATTTCTATTAAAATGCCGTAAATATCCATAAAATTCATAAAAATCCTCCATATTTCCGTTAAAATACGGTAAAAATACAAATATTTCATTAAAAATAATTAAAATTCCTCCGTATTCCCATTAAAAGCTGTAAAACCGTTAAAACTCAACCGTATTCCCTTATAATAACGGTAAATATTTATATAATAGTTAAAATTCCTCCATATTTCCATAAAATAAAGTAAATATCCATATAATTCATTAAATTCCTCCATATTTCTATTAAAATGCCGTAAATATCCATATAATTCATTAAAATCCTCCATATTTCCACTAAAATGCCGTAAATATCCTTATATTTCATTATAATCCTCCATATTTCTATTAAAATGCCGTAAATATCCATAAAATTCATTAAAATCCTCCATATTTCCATTAAAAGCCGGAATAAATACATACATTTCATTAAAAACAATTAAAATTCCTTCATATATCCATTAAAATGCCGTAAATATCCATAAAATTCATTAAAATCCTCCATATATCTATTAAAATGCCGCAAATATTCATATAATTCATTAAAATCCTCCATATTTCCATTGAAAGCAGTAAAAATACATATATTTCATTAAAAATAATTAAAATTCCTCCGTATTCCCATTAAATAAGGGTAAATATCTATAAAATAGTTAAAATTCCTCCATATTTCCATAAAAAGCCGTAAATATTCAAAAATTTCTGAGAAAAACCTATATAATTCTTCCATATTTCCATCAATAGCTGTAAAACCGTTAAAATTCCTCCATATTTCCATTAAAATGACATAGATATCCATGAAATTCATTAAGATCCTTCATTTATCCATTAAATTGCCGTAAATATCCATAAAATTCATTAAAATCCTCCATATTTCCATTAAAAGCCGGAATAAATACATACATTTCATTAAAAACAATTGAAATTCCTTCATATATCCATTAAAATGCCGTAAATATCCATAAAATTCATTAAAATCCTCCATATTTCCATTAAAAAAAGGTAAAATTACATAAAGTTTATTAAAAACAATTAAAATTCCTCCGTATTCCCATTAAAAGCTGTAAAACCGTTAAAAATCAACCGTATTCCCTTATAATAACGGTAAATATTTATAAAATAGTTAAAATTCCTCCATATTTCCATTAAAATGCAATAAATATCCATAAAATTCATTAAATTCCTCCGTATTCCCATTAAAAGCTATAAAACCGTTAAAACTCAACCGTATTCCCTTATAATAACGGTAAATATTTATATAATAGTTAAAATTCCTCCATATTTCCATTAAAAGCAGTAAAAATACATATATTTCATTAAAAATAATTAAAATTCCTCCGTATTTCCATTAAAATGCCGTAAATATCCATAAAATTCATAAAAATCCTCCATATTTCTATTAAAATGCTGTAAATATCCATATAATTCATTAAAATCCTCCATATTTCTATTAAAATGCCGTAAATATCCATATAATTCATAAAAATCCTCCATATTTCCGTTAAAATACGGTAAAAATACAAATATTTCATTAAAAATAATTAAAATTCCTCCGTATTCCCATTAAAAGCTATAAAACCGTTAAAACTCAACCGTATTCCCTTATAATAACGGTAAATATTTATATAATAGTTAAAATTCCTCCATATTTCCATAAAATAAAGTAAATATCCATATAATTCATTAAATTCCTCCATATTTCTATTAAAATGCCGTAAATATCCATATAATTCATTAAAATCCTCCTTATTTCTATTAAAATGCTGTAAATATCCTTATATTTCATTATAATCCTCCATATTTCTATTAAAATGCCGTAAATATCCATATAATTCATTAAAATCCTCCATATTTCCATTAAAATGCCGTAAATATCCTTATATTTCATTATAATCCTCCATATTTCTATTAAAATGCCGTAAATATCTATATAATTCATAAAAATCCTCCATATTTCCGTTAAAATACGGTAAAAATACAAATATTTCATTAAAAATAATTCAAATTCCTCCGTATTCCCATTAAAAGCTGTAAAACCGTTAAAACTCAACCGTATTCCCTTATAATAACGGTAAATATTTATATAATAGTTAAAATTCCTCCATATTTCCATAAAATAAAGTAAATATCCATATAATTCATTAAATTCCTCCATATTTCTATTAAAATGCCGTAAATATCCATATAATTCATTAAAATCCTCCTTATTTCTATTAAAATGCTGTAAATATTCTTATATTTCATTATAATCCTCCATATATCTATTAAAATGCCGTAAATATTCATATAATTCATTAAAATCCTCCATATTTCTATTAAAAAACGGTAAAAAAAACATATATTTCATTAAAAATAATTAAAATTCCTACGTAATCTCATTAAATAAAGGTAAATATTTATAAAATAGTTAAAATTCCTCCATATTTCCATTAAAAGCCGTAATAAATATATAGATTTCATTAAAAACAATTAAAACTCCTCCATATTCCCATAATATAACGGTAAATATCCATAACATTCCCTTATAATAATGGTAATTTTTATATAATAGTTAAAATTCCTCCATATTTCCATAAAATAAAGTAAATATCCATATATTTCATTAAATTCCTCCATATTTCTAATAAAATGCCGTAAATATCAATTTAATCCATTAAAATCCTCCATATTTCCATTAAAAAAAGGTAAAATTACATAAAGTTTATTAAAAACAATTAAAATTCCTCCGTATTTCCATTAAAAGCCGGAATAAATACATACATTTCATTAAAAACAATTGAAATTCCTTCATATATCCATTAAAATGCCGTAAATATCCATAAAATTCATTAAAATCCTCCATATTTCCATTAAAAAAAGGTAAAATTACATAAAGTTTATTAAAAACAATTAAAATTCCTCCGTATTCCCATTAAAAGCTGTAAAACCGTTAAAAATCAACCGTATTCCCTTATAATAACGGTAAATATTTATAAAATAGTTAAAATTCCTCCATATTTCCATTAAAATGCAATAAATATCCATAAAATTCATTAAATTCCTCCGTATTCCCATTAAAAGCTATAAAACCGTTAAAACTCAACCGTATTCCCTTATAATAACGGTAAATATTTATATAATAGTTAAAATTCCTCCATATTTCCATAAAATAAAGTAAATATCCA